>NC_136856.1:12278908-12320593 GCF_951799975.1 Gobius niger
TGGTGTTGTTGAGCTCACCGGTGTGTTCTTTCTTTTTAATAATGTTCCAAACAGTTGATTTGGCCATGCCTAATATGTTTGCTATCTCTCTGATGGGTTTGTTTTGATTTTTCAGCCGAATAATGGCTTGCTTCACTGACAGTGATACCTCTTCAATTCATATTGAGAATTAACAGCAAGAGTATGCAAATGTAAATATCACACTGTAAACAAACTCTGTTCTTTATGAATGGAATAATGTTGGAGGAGCAGACACCTGGCCTGATCAGCCTCTTGTCCCACTACTTTTGGTCCCTTAAAAAGTGGGAGGCTCACATACAAATGGTTGTAATTCCTACACCATTCATCTGACTTGGATGTAAAAACTCTCAAATTAAAGCTGGAAGTCTGCAGTTTAAGAACATCTTTGTTGTTTCATTTTATATCGATTGTGGTGGTTTATTGAGCCAAAAACATAACAATTGAGTCGATTCATGGACCTGACTGTACGTCGCAAAGTCCTCCTATTTCCTCTGTATCAGGCAATTATAAAACAACAGAAACAGAAGCACAGGAGTCCCGGTAAACGTTTTCATTTTAGTTTTATCTTGAGCCTGTCAACTTTAACCCCTGAAAACAACCAACAACTACACAAACCACCATGAGCCAAGTTATGGCAACAATGACCAACGAAATAGTGTGTCGTTTTTCATGTCATTATTGTTGTTGTTATGAGCAGGGAATAGTAGAATGGTTTATTTAAAAGTCATGAATCATTATATCTTGACAGCCCTGTGTGTCTAATTATAGCTACTATATATGAAGTTATCCCATTTGTTATTGTGTCAAAAAGAAAATTGTGTCATTTAAGAATTTATTATCTGAATTGAATGTTAATTCAACGGCAGACTCAAACATAAAAACATCTTAGTTTTCCTCCCGTTGTATTCACTGTCTTTTACTGTGAACAAACATTCTTGGTATTCCAGGTAGCTCAGGTGCAGTAGTTGCTAAAAGCCGCTACTTAAAGCTGGCTGCATATTTATAGAAAACACATTTGTCAAAGTCACTAGGGAAGAAATCAAAACAGGAAAAACTGGTTCGGTCGTGTGGGGGTTAACTTAAAATCTGCCGCCTTTGCTGTTTTTGAATCAGATCCAAACTGTAGCTGGAAAGGTTTCCTCTTGGCCTGTGTCCAAGTATTTCAGAGTATTGTAAATATTGTTGAACATCAGAAGTACAATGTGATCTGGTCAAATCATATAAATAATCATAGCCTATAATTAAATGTACAAGGCGTCCTAATATACCATTTAGATATCATTAATGTAGTGTTAGCATAATAAATGTACATATGGACTATTGCTTCACTGTATGTGTGGTCTCCAATGTCCAGAACAGACAGAGACCGTCTTTGGTCTGGACTTCTGCTTGAGACGGCATCATTTGTCTAAACAGTTTGGACTCGAAGTAAGATATATGTACATGATGTTTACAATAACTCTCATATGCTGATAACAATGTTAAGTTCACACGAATAAGAAGATTTTATCCTACCTTTGTTTAGAATCCATTTTCAACTATAACACCAATTAAATCATGAACACTGTATTGCAGAACCTCCGGGCCATGTTCTTGACATTTTCCATTAAAAGTTTGGATTTTCTCACACGGTTCATTGCAATTGGTAAATTTTAATGCCCCACATAGTGCACATTTTCCTTTGACTGACATGATTATCTTTTCTCAGCTTACTGAGGTTTGACTAAAAAGGGGGCCATTTAAATTTGCATAAAATAGCAGGAGAAAATGGTTGTACCCAGGGGCTTTTCGCTCTGACTGAATGCAAGTGCAGAGGCAAGTGAAATGATCGACATCAACATAATTTTAACTTAGGAGAAAGTTTATTACAATTATAAGAACAGGCAAATGCTCTTATGATTTTACTGTATAGTCTACACAACCCTGAGGTATCTCGGACTACAGTCCAGAAAATATACAATGCTGCGACAAGAGAAATCATTTACCAGATTTTATTTGTATTATGAACAATGGTTTAATGTATTCTAAACAATATTTCTATAAACATAATGAATTACAAGCTTTAATTTCTCATTACTGATGTTTTTAGGTGTGAAAAGGTGAGAACTTCTATCCTGAGATCTGACCACTGATACCCAAACATGAGGTCTAAATACACAGCGGTTAGTGCTTGAGCCTCCTGTGCTTTGTGACCATGTCTGTGAAAGGCGCTATACAAATAAAGTCCTTTCCTTTTCTCCCCAATGTTTTATTTTGATAACCCACTGTAAAACTAGTGCTGTCTGTGTATAGCTGTTCATTAGGAGCATGTTTTGTATTTGTGATGTAAAGCAACATGTAAATTGGAATGTGCTGCATTGTCGGGAAGACTGATGGTTAAACTGATTAAATAGCTTCTTAATCCATATCAGTCATGCATTATTGTGTTGTTAACATGGTGGAGGGGTTTGGGGGTGCCCGAATGATCCAGGGAGCTCTTATACCCCTGGTAGGGTCTCCCATGGCAAACTGGTCCTAGATGACGGGTCAGACAAAGAGTGGTTCAGAGGCCCCTTATGAGAGACCAACAGGCCCGGTTAGAATCGTGAGGCCGTCCTTCTGTGGACCCACCACCTGCAGGAGGAGCCATAGGGGCCTGTGCAATGTGATTTGGGCAGCTACAATGGCTGCCCCCACGACCCGGCAACGGACAAGTGGAAGAAAATGGATGGATGGATGTATTGCTGAGTTGCAGGCTCTAGAATATGATGATGTCATCGGACCCAACGGGGGGCAGAAGCCAGTTTTTCCTATTAACAGCATTACACTTTACAAGTCCTAGCTAAAAAGAAAAAATAGGAATAAAAAAATATATCATCAATATCAGTCACTGGGTCCATGATCTCTCTGTACAAGACCAAAAAGGTCCTCAAAAACAAAATAATGTTTCCTCCATATAATAGTATAGGCCTTTGGAATGCTGTGATGTCACCTGCAACCCAGCAATAGATAATGAGTGTTTGAAATGAAGAAACAAATCACAATTCAGCAACGAAAAAACTCCCAGGCTTGAGACACAAAGGTCGTCCCCTCTCTCTGGCTATTACCTCTATAATTATTACTACTTCTCATACTACAGCCACCAGCATGCTATACTGCTTATCATTACCGCTTAGTGCTGCTACTAACAACTCTACTACGACCTCTTCTGCAATGGTCTTTCTACTTTGCACTATAGCTTATAGCTTATAGTGCGTTAATACCTTTACAGCTTAAAGGCTGTGCACTGTACTGTATACTTTCTCAACAGTGGCACTGGTGTTAACAGGACATTTATAGACGACAGGTGAAGAGTCTCGTGCTGTGGCTGACGCTGAACATGTTTCCAAAGATCCACGATGAGCGAATGGAAATCACTAGCTACCTATTCAGCGGCATGCCCTTAGCTCACGGTTAGCACTCCTTCTCTATTTCACTGTAAATTCCTCTCGCGAACATGTGTCTATTTATACGGTCTGGAGTGCTGCCAAAGACGAAATCAAAACCAGGGAGATAGCCTGTGTCACCGCCACGCATCACTTCTCACTCGGTTTGTTAGGGGTCAATCAGCGGCTTTTCAAGCCCTTTTAATCACTGTTGGCTTCACTGCCATAGAAATGAGAGAAGGCTATGAAACGTTACTTTATTTGAAATTATTCACTCCACAAGTATTCTGCAACTCTTCACAGGGCGCCTCAAAAGAACAACGTATAGTAGATCTGCCCACATATGCTGTCTGTATCTACAGTTTAAAATTGAGGTGGAGCAACTGAAAACTCCATGGCGGTTACTAACTGTGGCAACTGGTGAACTGCAGATTTTTTGACTTAGTTTTTGGTTAATATCTCAGTCATTACTGGGAGAATCCACATGAAACAAAAACTGCAAGTTCATTGGTTACTCTATCAGCACATATGCACTAATGTACAATTATGAGCATGATGTTGGTCAGTAGAAAGGACTTTCAGACATAAAATACTGATGGGGAAAAAACTTCATTTTAAAACCTTAATTTTAATTCTAGAGATTTGTTACAAAAACTGTATTTCTCCCACAGAGTTGTATTGGCACGTGCCCTCCACCTGACACATTACGGCATCATCACATTCTGAACGCAACCAATCGTATGTAACATTAAAGAATGTGCTACCAAATGCCCGGTGGTTATTTGGCTGCACTGTTGTAGGTTCAAGTCACGGCTCCAATAGTGTGCTGCAAGGTTTGGTGCTACTATTGGTGGGGACACTTGACTTCAGGCCCCCCCCCCCCCCCCCCCCAAAAAAAAAATGTTTTCTTTATTACAAAGATAATGCCCCCCATACTTGTCAAACATAGACACTTTGCCATCGTCTTTCTTTTAGTTGTTTTGTTGTTTTGTTTTTGTTTGTAACTGAAAATCAGTCTCTGATCTCCCCTCACTGCTGCGCTCAGAGAACATGGAACAGAAGCCGCTCTCCTCTCAGCTCCCACTAAACTTGTTCATAAAATAAGTTGTGGAAAGAGCGTACCAACCATTTTCTGATTGTTGTTGAGTGAAACATCCAATATAAATAAACGAGAAACATCGTGTGTTTCCGACATGTAAATGTGGCTCACATAATAAGGCTCCATAACAGACAGAAGCTCCGTTGCAACCCAAATTTTTTTTAATATTGACCAATCGACGCGAAACAAAAAGTGTTGTGATGCCGATCGTCCTCTCCCACGCCTAAAGTGCCACATCTGAGTTAAGTCTTGGTGAAAAATCACACAATGTGATGATCTCCATGTGAAGTTGGAGGGGACAACTTGGCCATCCTGAAAATTGGTGGGGACGTGTCCCCATGGTCCCCACGCAAACCTACGCCCATGGTTTGCTGAATGTCTCTCTCTGCTTTTCTTCCCCCTTTCCCCCTTGTGCTGTCCCACCAAATCCTGCCTACACTGGCCTCAAAAAAGAAAAGATCAATATGTTGCAGGTCTTTCAATCAACGCACAAAATACATTACTTAAATTAGCCACAATGTTAAAAAAAAGAGGCAAACAGAAGTATAATACAATGATATTATTGTAAAACGTGGGGGACACTTTTCTGCTTGATGCAGCTGCATAGTAGTATTATAAATAATAGTAGTAGTAGTAGTAGTAGTAGTAGTAGTAGTAGTAGTAGTAGTAGTAGCAGTATAAGAATAATCCAGAACACTGCACTGTAAGCAATATTTGGAATAGCTATTTCTTTATTTGACTTTTCTTTTCCTTGTTACATCCCCGAACGTCTGGGAACTGGCTATTTTAGACTAATCACAACATGGACCACTGCCTTCATTTCCATCCGTCACTATGTCAAACATTTCAGCTCAAATTATTTACTTTAAAACTACTGGTACTCACACTGCACGTAGAATGCGGTGATGATTTGATCAGATCTGATTTTATTTCCCTTATGAGAGCATTTTGATTTTTCCCTCCCCTTCAATTCAGGTGCAGAGAATGCCCAGACTTATAGGCGAGTAAATTATTGATGACTGTGTTTACTGCTGAGCTGGAATGCTTTAAATGTAAATGGGAAAAGCAGAAATGCTGCCAATCAAACAGTGCTGGACTCATAGATTATTTACACTTCATTAAAGAGTACAACTTATCTTCTCCTGTGCTTTGGTCCAAATTATATTTTACCCACTTGGCCGTTGACTATTTGCTATTGAAAATTAACCTCTTAACCCCGCCTTAACCAAGTGCATTTTGCATTTTACCCAAATAAGCCAGTGTGACGTCTCATTTGAAAGCTAAGACCTACAAAACAAATCTAAATGGATGGACGTTAATAATCACTTTTTTTCTCCATTGCTTTTATGCTGTGTTTTCATCACCTTTTTTGCCTTTTTTGTCACTTTTCTGTTGCTCTTTTTTGGCTTTTTTTGTTGCGCTTTCCTCACACATTTTCATCTTTGTTTTGGTCTCATTTTTGTCGCTATTTTGACACTTTTTTAGCTTTTAGAATCGGGTAATGCCAAACTGGAGAAAATCGGTTCAGGTGGGGGTAAATAGATTAAGGGGGATTGGTGGCAGAATTCTTTTTAAAAGTGGCTTGAAATTGTGATCATGTGTGGCTTTTACAGGACCTCAAACAGCTTTATGTTCAGTTAATAACCCCTAGATGTTTCTTGATTCACTTCTTAACTTTTGTTATCCCTAAACTACATCAGGAAATTAATCTGAAGTACCTAAATCTGCTGTAAATCCTTCTCTAGTTTGTCTCATTTCAAGATAAAACCACAGTTGTATAAAAGAGGCACTGCCCAGTAAGGTCACGAGGTCAGTCCTTTGCAGACAAACTTTAATCCGTGCAAACATTTGTAATTATTCCTGGCCCGGAGTGCGTGAGAGCTCGCTGCCTTGTGTGCTGATCAATAGGACAAACAAACAGTCACTCCCCATGGGAGAGAACTGCTGACCTCGGACCACAGTCCACTCCATGAGTACGGACATGGTTCTTGATCCAAGCTTTACTCTGATTGTTTAGGGCGTTTTTGAAGTATTATGGTACTCATGCTGTTTAAGAACAGACTCTTAGACACGTTTTAAGCAAGAGAACAAATAAAGGTGTTGATTTACTAAAGTGTGCAAATATTTGGAATCCATTCCCAAATTAATTGTTCTTACCCTTTTCTTGTTTCCCCAAATTTGTTCAAGATAAAATAAATGATTCAGCAAAGTAACACTTTCAACTAATTAGTTTCTATTAATTATCCAGCAAACCAAATCTGAAATCTTACTTTGACAGCCAAAATGATGTGTTAACAAGGCACTAAATAAGCTTTACCTCATATATCCACGCTCATTGTCTTGTTTACATTGAGCTGTACTCTGTAAAAGCCACAGTCCTCGACTTGTTGAACAGTGTGAGTGTTTTTACGACTTCTTCCTCAGTTTTATCAGGGTGCAGCAAACTCAGCGAACAATGACTCGTAACTGGTCCATTAAAGACATTTTGGCCTGTAGACATATATGGGCCCATCCGTGTGGTCCCCGGTCCATGTGAACATACATGAAACACATTCTTTCCATTGGTCCAAGTGTATGGCAATGCAAACACTGTTTTTGTCCTTGGTTTGGGGCTGAATTCCCGCGGGGCCTCCATCTTTGAACCAATTAGTGGTTTGGACTGAATTACTCAGTGGGAATCGCCGTTGTTCCATTTAATCAAAATAAGGATAATTTATAGAACAGCAGTTTTATCTGCTTGATTTTAAATCAACACGACACATGACTCTGCACCCAGCCAAAGTATTCCTTTTGTCTCAGCATGGCATCTGCTAATAAGGGAAAAGTCATAAATTTGAAACAAAACTCAGTCAATTCGTTATGCTGGGAACTAGTTGAAGCCACAGACCACAAGCCAGTGTATATACTTTATTGAATTGTATAATAAATAAAACAAATTACATTATGTTAATATGGAATATATTGTGAAAAGTATTGCTATAATTGCTTGTTGTGCAATTATATAAACCCACCCACTCACAGCAGTCCAATAGCAGCATTGACCTGAAGTTTGTGTGTCTCTCTGTCTATTTTTGCTACATACACAGAAACTATTATCTTCATGTATCCAATTAGCTCTTGGTGAACAGGCTGTGCATGTATGCACACGCATTAACACAATAGGACGAGGCATGAACATAATGTTCAACAGTAAATTACTGTTCATAGCTCAGTGATTTAACAGGGTGTTCCCTCCTAGCATCAAAAGACACAAGTCCTTGCTAATAAACTGGGAGATTAGGATTTCAATACAAACCGTTAATATACACAAAACTGCACAAAACTGTATAGAATTAATCATCTGCACCATATTTTTATAGTGCCAAAAGGCGCACAAGGTGGTTCACAGAGGAAGTATGTAAAACAAAACAACAGTCATTGTAAAAGGTTTAGTGTCAAAAGCCTATCTGAATGAATATGTTTTAGTTGGGATTTAAAGATGTGACTGAAATGTTTAAACAAACTCAGGAAAGAGTGTGCTGGTTTGTTGTCCCTATAGATCACAATTTCTTTCTGCAGAGTGTCTTACAAAGAATTGAATGTTGCATGTACCAGCCCTCCTTACTGGTTTCACTACATGCTTAACCTTCCTATAAAACACATTGTACAGAGTCTGACTTAATTAAACTTTAATCCTTCAATATGGCCACTGTGATATGTGCTTTGACATTTGCAAGAACATTGTGATGGAGCATTTCTCATTTCCTCCTGTACAGTTTAAATCTAGTTCCCAGAGGAGCAATGCCTCCAGGTATTGTTCCACACAGACTACAGGACAAATACATAGAAAAGCGAGTGGAGGTGCACGCTGGGTCATCAGTTCAACAACATGGCTTTCTCTGACAACTTGAAAAAGGGGATAACGAGGGACATTGTTTAAAAAGAGCTGAAGGATGAAGTCTGTAGCTGCAGAGAAAGTTGGGGATGGACAGTATCAGACGAACAGACAGGATTTGAGCGACGCAGAGGTGCTCCAGAAAAGACTGGGAAGTGTCTGGGGCTGACAGGATACAGGAAGACTGTCACACAGAGGAAACAAGCATGATTCAGGGGAACTCAACTGGTCCAGAAACAGTGTTCAAAGTATATTAGCAGTTCTAATGCAGCCATCTTTTCATAGGAATTGCTTCTCATATTGTGTCTACATTGAAGTACAATTTGTTTTGTAAATACTTAAGCTTCTTTTTCTGTGTAGCATACTTTTTATGGCTTGCTTCGAGTTTAATAACAAGAGCAAGAATTTTCCGGTATCCATTAAATACTTTACTATAATCTTTATTTAAAGTGATATCCGAAAGGCTGCAAAAGTGTCCGTTTGCCCAGTTTATATAGCCTTTTTTTTCTTCCAGTTGATTCATCACCTTTTTTTCACTTTACTGTATTCACCTTATTCCAGAACTTCGCGTGGGCGGAGCCATGAATTGTGCCCGCCCCTTCACTCATATTAGTTTACCTAGGACTGGAGAAGTTAAAGGTGGGGTATTATGTTTTTTTCAGGCACATAGGCACATAGTTAGGGATGTCTTCCCCCGGAGCCTGGACACTGGTGGTGGTATGGAAGACCCGTGAAGATAGCAGCAGGTAGAAGCCGTGGATGGAAGAGGCGGAGATGGGGTGGAGGCGGGTTGCAGCACAGCTGGGAAGCGAACGAACCATGATTGCTGGGGCTTAAAAGCGGGACCGAGGGAGCGATGATTGGCTGCTATGGAGGTGCAGCTCTAACGCTGATGGCTGAGGTGGAGGTGTGGCCCTCTCGGAAGCGATCATTGGCTGGAGGTATGTGATGCTGAAATTAGTCTCCCAGGTTGAAAAAACGCCTAGGCTTCATTAAAATAGATAAATTAAAAGCTAAGGGGCTGAGCAGAGGAAGAGAACATGGGAGGGGCCTCGTCCCCAGGCGGAGCCTCTTCCCTCAGCAAAAAAGCAGGAAAATGGCTTTGAGCAGGAGATTCAAAGATTACTCAAAAATATATGAATCAATCTGAGCAACACTGGAGGCATGTTTTTCAGGAGGGAATGACACACTAACATGATAAAAAGCTTAAAAAAGAACTGATTTTTACAAAATACACCCCTTTTAAGATGAAATCAGTTACTACATGCACACAAAGCTGTTATTAGGCCACGTAGAGAAACAGTGCAGTGTTGACTTGTTGGTGCAAATGAACATTGGACATTTTCCCTTGTTCTCCGCTGAATGAATGGACGTCACGCTCTACTAGAAGTGTCAATACAATGGAAGTGCCAATCTGTGGCAAAAAGGGGCAAAAGTGGGCGGGGCGGAATAAGGATAGACAATTGTTCCTACATATTTATGATCATAATCCTACTTGCTTAGGGGCTTCTACATGTGAATCCCCTCGGATCAAACCGAATAGCCCACAGCCCATGGAAAAACAAAACAAAAGTCAGTGTTGAACAACTGAATGTATTAACTATTGGAGGTTGCTGCTGCGTCACCACATCATGTGCAGTGTTGTTAAGGCTCTGATCAGCCGCACTTTGCCTTTGGCTTTTGATATGAGTGAAGGCCAACACTCTGCAGGAACTATTTTTACTTTTGCTTTAAGGTCTGCAAACACCCACGCTCACTGTTCAGCAAACAACAAGGAAAAGCGCCGTAAGGGCATCATTTCTCTCCAAACTGTATTGATTCATGACATACAAGTTCCTATTGGCTTGCATTTAGACAGATGGAAAAGTGTTAACATTAGTTTGAATGATGTCACGAAGGCATGGGAACAGAAACTGACATCGAAGACAATTTTATGTTCAGCAGCTGTCCAGAGATCACTGTCCATGGCCTTTCACCCATTTAATGTTATTGAATAGCTTTAAGTGTATATACATAAAGTGTAAGTCCTTCCTTTGTCTAATTTTCCAGTGATTTTCCACATCACTGCGTGGTCAAGACAGCCAACTCGTGAAATCGTTAAACGCACATTTTACATGACAATTGTGCGAGAAACACCAGAGCAGCTCAGAAAATAATATTAATTCATAGAAGAATCGTTCCTTCTGGTAAAACACTTACGCTCCACAGTGTCCGGTCTCCTGTAAGTTACAGTATATCTGCCATTCTCATTTGTCGTAGTTCCCGTTGAGTGGACCAGTGTTTTGCAGGCCTAAAAGTTGATAGGGTGAAAATGACATTCACTGACTCAAAGATGTTGGACAGGTGGAGAAAATAATAAAATAATGAATAATATTAACAATAATTATAATTAATGATATGCATTAATCTAAAATAGCGCTTTACCAGATGTCCAGATCTGTTTTACAATTTCATCTGTGTAATCTTATGATATTTGCCCTTTTATTAACTTCACAAATCACTTTACATCAGTTCTGTCTTATTTATGTATTTATTTTTTACAATATTTACAACCATCAAGCTACTTCCTGATATAATTGTGTGCATTTTGCAATGGGAGAAAGTTCAAGAAGCATTAAATTCCTGTTATCGTCGGTGTGGCCCACTGACTCACTTCAGGTTACTCTTGTCAAAATGACTTGCCCACCCCTGATCCAGACCTTCCAAAAGCAGAGATCGGCATGTATTCTTGTACTTGTTCATAAGTCTATGCATCCAAAAATGATATCTTATACTTAATGTCATTGCAACTAACACCTTTAACACATTTAAGTCCAGAAACATGCTCTTAACTGCTGAATATATAATTGTGCCTGTATTTAAGGTAACTGAATGCCACTGGTCCAAAGAGGACATTTAAAGAAGTACATAATAGATTATATTGAAAGTAGTCTTTAAATAGCCCCGGATGTATTGGATTCTTACATCTCCAGGTCCTTAAGATGATTCATGATTTGCTGTAAGAAATCATTGCACGGAGCATGGAACACGTCCACAAGGCCGCTGTCTCTATACCATGTTTTCCACAAATGTATCTCTGAAATAAAAATTAGAATATTATGAATTATTCTATTGTACGCATTTGCAGCATTGTGTTGTCCCAAATGTAAAAAGATGTGATGCAAACTAATATTTCAAAATACGTTACAACTTATGAAAAGATTATTATTTGTTTCAATGCATGTTTGTTTTTATTTTGATCCTCAGTTATCTTATCTTTGCATGAAGCTGTTTTACATATCGGCAAAACGGCCCCTGTGACTCCATGCCTTTTGCTGTTTTTATGCATTGGCGCATGCATAATGAGCTGCAAGGGGGGGTGGGGAGTGCGTGACTCTGCCAGCCAGAGAAACTCTAAACAGACAGGAGTTTTCATTTTTGAAGCATTGCACTAGAGTCAAAAAGGGAAGCTTTTTGCCAAATCAATGAGCTGGTGGTTTTGTGAGGAAATGTTGACACAGAATTGAGAAGTACTAGAACTAGACGAAAATATTAAGCTCACCCAAGTAAAAAAAGATATTGCTGGGTTGCAGGTGACATCACAGCATTATAAAGGCCTATTCCATCATATAGAGGAAAAATTATTTTGTCTTTGAGGAAATGTTTGGTCTTGTACAGAGAGATCATAGACATATTAGACTGATATTCATGATAATTTCTAATCCCTACATTTTCCTTTTTGCTACGACTTGTGAAAGTGCTGTTAATAGGAAAAAAAACAGCTCCTGCCCCCCGCTGGGTCCGGTGACATCATCATATTCTAGAACCCGCAACCCAGCAATAGCAGCTTCATTATGTAAAATAGTCAACACCCAACCTTTATCTTATCTCATTTGGTCTATTCCACTATTATTATTAATCCGATTTAAGTGGCCTCAGCAGTCACCTCCTCTCTCCTTTGGTAAATTAAAAAAAAATCCAATTCAAGATCTTATCTACAAGTTAAATTAGCATTTTCACAAAACCCAGCGGAGCCGTTGAGGGCCGCTGTATTGTAAAGCTTTAACTCAGCCTTGGAGGGACACTGTGTTCAAATTGCGAGGAGCTCTGAGCAGGCGAGCGCTCCCATTGGTGGAGCCCGGGCCATGATGTCATCGCAGCATGTTATAAGGGCTCTGACAAATAGCCCGGGAGACACATTAGAGGAAGCACAGCTGAAGTGAAGCTCTGGGCCCAGCGAGAAACATACAGACAAATAGTGGAGAGAGAGAGAGAGAGAGAGAGGGGGGCGGACAGGGATGACATGTGACACTTAAGAGTTGCAGCGAAACCTGAACAGTCACATTTCCATTTTTTATGGGAGGTGGACAACAAGGCTACGACCTGTGGAGGTTTGTGAAATTTTACCTCATATATTTTTTCTTTTGAAACTTTTATAGACTAAAGGCGCATTCTTTATCCTTTAATTAATAATTCAAAATACAGACTAATTTTATTATTCATTTAGAAACACTTTGTTGTTTGCAAATAAGTGTTACTTATTAAACCTGTTGCTTGCTTATAGTCAATGCATGTTTTTATGCATGCACTTGTTTTTCCTTAGCTTTAATTCAATAGATAAGGAATCATTTTGCCATAAAAATAATTGGATCTTACACGTTACTTTGTTCTTGTGTTCACTTGTATTGCTTTTGTTATATATATATTTTTTCTCTTCTCGCTTTTAACCAGTGCTTGATTTTAGAAATGCTCGCTCTGCATGCAGATATTTTTGATGAGTTGAAATGGCTTGAGAGAAGCATAAAGCACACTTTTAGCATGCATTTTCTGCAGAAGTATAAATTCCTCACCTTTGGTCTCATCGTAAATCAGTGCTTAATAGACCAATTCCCGCAGTGACTGTGGGTCGCGGCTGCATACTGATTGACTGCCTTTAAAGTGCTTACTACAAAACATGCATTAAATCCACATGAAGTCTACCTGCTGACTGCGTGTGCTCTCTTTTCAGCAATGGGAAACACTACCCCCCAAGTCAGTCTCAATCTGAGTGAGCAGGGGACCAATGCGTCCTCTGATCCGCCGCTGAACTCCGATGGATACAGCGAAGCCACGATGATCCTGCTGGGCATCGTTATGTCCATCCTGGTCCTGTGCATTGTCTTTGGAAACATCCTGGTCATCACGGCGATCGCGCGATTTCAGCGTCTCCAGAACGTCACCAACTGCTTCATCATATCCCTCGCATGCGCCGACCTGGTCATGGGGCTCATTGTCGTCCCGTTCGGCGCCTGTAACATCATCTTCAACAAGTGGCACTTTGGGTACTTTTGGTGCGACTTTTGGACCGCCACTGACGTGCTTTGCGTGACCGCAAGCATCGAGACCCTCTGCGTGATCGCGATAGATAGATATCTAGCGATCACGTCACCTTTCCGCTACCAGTCCATGCTAACAAAAAGCAAAGCCCGAATAGTGGTGGTGCTCGTCTGGGTTATTGCAGCACTGATCTCCTACCTGCCCATTCACATGAAGTGGTGGATTGCAGATGATAAAGAGGCCCAAAAGTGCATGTTGAACAGTACTTGTTGCGAGTTTCACACGAACATGGCGTACGCGATCACCTCCTCGATCATCTCTTTCTACATCCCGCTGGTCATCATGGTTTTCGTGTACAGCCGCGTGTTCCAGGAGGCCAGACGTCAGCTGAAGAAGATTGACCAGAGTGTTGGACGTTTCCACAACAATGACAACAGCAACCTCAAATCCCTGGAGGCGAATAACGGGCGTGGACAAAAGAAGGCCAAGTTCTGCCTGAGGGAACACAAAGCATTAAAGACTCTCGGTATCATCATGGGGATATTTACTCTGTGCTGGCTGCCCTTTTTCCTGCTAAACGTTGTGGTGGCTTTTTGGAAAGAGGGCAACTTTGACCTCACTTTTCGGATCCTGAACTGGATAGGATACGCCAACTCCGCCTTCAACCCATTGATTTACTGCCGGAGCCCTGAATTTCGGTACGCCTTCAAGGAAATTCTTTGCCTCAAGCGGAATCGCCTTGCCAACGCAGGGCCCGTCAATGGATACGTGTACTGCAGGCACAGCTGGCAGAGCGAGCCCCTGGGCCGGAGTAAGGGCAGCTCGGAGGACAGCGAGGGGGCCAACAATGAGGGGTGTCCTGGGAAAGAGGCACGGGGGGTGTGCAGCGTCTTGGACGGGGCGGGGGTAGTGGACCCGAACGGGAACTGCAGTAAAAGCTTAACTGTAACAACCGTACTTTAAAAAAAAAAAAAAAAAAAAAAAAGTGCTGGGTGCCATTCCAGATATGTTTACAATGAGTTACTGACTGTGTATCCAGTAGAATGATGAAGATAAGGCCGCTCTAAGGCTGCTCTGTTTAGTGGGTTTGCATATCACAAAATTGAAATTTAGCCTGCCCTAATGTTCTGCCACAATCTATTGGACACTAAGTAGTTATTTTCCTCTTATCAAACATGGAGCTGCACTGTAGATTGTGCGGCAAAGTGCCATAAATCACTTTTTATTACTTTCACTTCACATCTACCTCACCACTTGTTTTTGTATAGTTTAACCACTGCACCCATTCACTCTCCAGCGGCTCATATTACACGTTTATTCATCTGCGCATTATGTTATTGGATCGGGTGGCTCCCGTGTCGTCTGTGGGCAAGCTATTAGTTGGCAAATTAACTTCAAAGTGAACATGGTCAGCGGCTGTGAATTCCACGGCCTTTGCCAATTGAGAACCGGATGAAGATTGTGTAATGGAGGATCAAATGTATTGCATCTATGGTGCTTTTGTTTTAAGAGACACATTCCTTAGACATTTGGCTTAGACTTGGGCCATTTTCTTTGTCCAAACGTGATGATCAACAACAGGTGTAGCACAACCTGTCTCTCAGACTTGCAGGCTCCCTCCCTCACTCTCTTCCTCTCGCACCAGCGTTCAGCAATGCAATGGGGCCCTGTTATATGGGAGGCACTGCCAACACCAGATAGTGCACAAGATATGCGGACGCAGCTATCTACATCTGTGCTGACGCCCAGGGCCAAACTAATATGAGGAAACCTGTTTTGCATCAGAAAAATGTAATAATAATAATTTGTGTCCATTTCTCTGCACTATAGACCAGCTGATACTGTTTTTGAGAGCACACCTTTGACTGATTTAGTGGTTAACTTAACTTGATTGACTTGATCGTGTCCTGAGAAAGAAAAGTAGAAACAATTTCTTATTTTAGCACATAGCCAGCCTTTTTTGTGGTCAAGTGGTGTAGCCATGTTGAGCTCACTGAATAACAACGTACAGCTTTCAAATTATCCCGTTAAGAGGACACATTATGCATAATCGAGGCTTGAAAAACATTATTTTGTGTGCCTCGGCATTGATATATTTATGCTTACAAATTTGATATAATCAGTCAGTAAGGTATGAGAGCAAATCAGTGGTGTCCTGATGAACACACATTGAGGGCAGATGTAGATTCTGGGCTTTAAAAATGTGTTCCTATTATGATGCATCAAAATCCAGGAAATGCAGACTTCATTGGCCTCTAGTATGATTTTTTGTTTTTTTTCTAACAAGGGAACAACTTTGACTTTGCCTGATTCATCTGGTTTAAAATGACTATTTGGTACAATTTTAGATGCTCTAATTTACACAAATAACTTCGTAAACACCTCATAAGCTCAAGCAAATGTTGCACTTTGTGACGCGCGGGGAGCACTGTTTGTTTATTTGTTTATTGAGTTTTGTGATTCCGTGCTCCAGCATGTGCAGTGTTTACTGAAACCAGAGAGGCAGTTTCCCTCGGCCCTTCATGGCACCAGGGTACAAGCTGCTCTCTATAATAAACAGCGCGTGGAAATAACCCTGCGATACACTCCCAGACAGTGAAGAGGTGGTGACTGCTGTGACCCGGTAACATTAAAGGGGTCACACCGATACTGGCATCATTGAAGATTGTAAGAAATGTATAGGAATCCAAAAGGCCATGTTTGTTGTTCTAAGTATTCATGCTTGTTAAACCAGCTGAGTCTACCCGTGCAAACTCTAAATTTATTATCTTTTTTAAGTATTTACAATGGATCCTCTCAGTTCAAAGCTTGCATAAGACTCGGTAACAGACCACATCATACAGTAGCTCACAAGCTCCTGACATTTAATGTGGCGTAATAAAAGATAAGATGAGGGATGAGAATGTTTGGCCTTACTTAAACCAGGAAAATCCCACTGAGATTCAGATTTGCTCTTTCAGGGAATTTCTAGCGCTACAGGAGATGCATCATTTAGCTATTGAGATGATAGGTTCCCTCACAAAGCAGTTAAAGGTTGTAAAAGTGCTTTCTACACTGGCAAAACATCCTGTACTCTGATAAACAAGGCATCGCCCATCATATAATTCAAATTCACTTCATATCAGTCTTTTCTTTATCTGCACTTAACCTAGCGACAAAGGTTGAAGCTTTTGTTATGGTTTCAAATGTACAGCTCACTATCTCAGACTGTGAACTCAAAGCTATAAGCGCTTGTCCGCATGTATAGACTGTGCGTTTCAGTGACGTGTTGGTGTTGCCTGTGAGACACTTGCACACTGCGCCCTCCTGGTGGGAGCCTCGCCTTGCACCTAGTTCTACCCCCCATGTTATTAATGGTTTCATCAATACGCCTGCAGTATGAGAAATGTAATTCATTTTCACCCTCGCAGCCTGGAGGAGGACACTGTGCAGATGCGGGCAGTGAATCTTTGGGTGATTAACATTCCACATTGCTCATTAGTGTGGTATCTATGCCACTAAAAATAATATGTGCATTTGTCTTGGCTTAAGTGTGCATCTAAACAGCATTGTTTTGTGTGTTTTTTTTCTTTTTCTTAGTCTTACAAATTTCACATTTTTGCACATATTTATTGTCGAAGGTTTCTATGATGGATTGCAGCTGCCCTCACTGTTTTCACATACTAACTTAAAAAAAAAAAATGACAAAAAGAATCATAATCATGCCATAGCGTCCCACTGGTCCCGTCTGTTGTGTCTTCTAAGTTCCCTTTTCCTGTCTCCGGAACGTAAAAATTCAACTGAGTCATTTTCTGCTACAATCTAGATGTTGTTAACGGTGAAAATGTTTATTAGTGTGAGTTCCAATGGCGAATAAATAACCATGTTTTCAGGCCATTGTTTGAGAAAAAAATAAAATATAGAGAAAAAGCCCTTTCAGTTGTGCAGAGTGGGAGCGCAGTCTCACTCGGGTAAATGTTTACGGAATTTTTTATTATTTTTTGTCTGTTTCCGCACAAAACCACTGTGTAAATGAAGCCTGTTACAATAAAGCGGTGTAGTGTTTGTTATTTATGAAAAACGTGCAAAGTGAACTGTATGTGCTGTCATGTTCGTACGGAAATAAATCATATAATGTCCGGTTTCAAGTGTCTTTCGTTATCTTCAATCAGCCACAGATGGGGCCATTCATTTCCATAAACTCAACAGCCTCCCTTGAGATAAGCGGGAGAGAGCTGCACGACATGAATCAGTATCAATTTATTTACCGCTTCATATGAAAGCTGACCGTTTATGGCTCTAAATACTAATAAGACTTCATCATGTCATCACTGTAGAGTGGTCTGATGCATTTATGTTGATTTAGGGGATATCATAGGCTACATTACCCTTAGTCCCCGCCTTTAACCAAGCACATTTACTTCAGTTCTGCTTTACCCAAATCTAAAAGCTTCTCGACTGGAGCTGACAGCTAATAGGCCAGGGTAACGCTTCATTTGAAAGCTAAGACCTACAAAACTCATCTAAGCTTTTTCCTTCTGTTGTCGTCGCCACTTTTTCATTGCATTTTTTGGGGGATCAATTTTTTGCATTGCATTTACATTTACACTTTTAATCCCCTTTTTGTTCCTCACATCCACATTTCCCTTGTGATGGGCAGCCTGAGAAACTGAAAAATGAAGAAAAAAAAACACACACACACACAATAAACCCATTGAAACATGATTAAAATTGAAAAATAACCCTGTCCGGGTTAATATACATGAACTAGCAATGAACTGTTATATCAATGAGTATAGCAAAGTGTACAATTGAGCAATAAAAGGTGCTGGTTTCCTCAGTCAGAGACATCCACAGAAAATTCAGTATACATACCGACTACGTAAAAAACAGCAATCAATACGCACAATACACATAATTATGTAATAAACTTTCACACATACAGCACAGGCAAAGCTATCTCAAATGTAATGTGCTTTTTCCTCAATTTTTGTCGCCTGTTTTGCTGCCTTTTCATCCCCGTTTTACGTCTCGTTTTCTGATGCTTTTTCCAAGAAGCTTTTAGATTTGCGTAAAGCCGAACTGGAGAAAATGTGCTCAGTTCAGGCGGAGGTTAAGAGGTTAATTCATAATGGCTGCAAAACATTGAAATATTAGATGTGTTCGATAAGTTTTCAGTGAGGCGCATAATCTTTGCACATTGCACAGGCGTGTTCGTGACATTTCCTGTTGCGCATTGCCGGAGATTGTAATCAAGTCTTAAGAAATGCAATGCAGAGGGTTGAATTCTATATTGGTGTTTACATATTTACAGTATCTCCATGGGCTCTCAAAGCACTTTATATGTCAAGGAATCGTTCACCTTTTGATGCTTCCACACATAAAAAAAAGACTCTAAAAGATGATAAATTGATTAGGGAGCCTCAAGAAGACATCAACAATTTGAACTCAAGAAGCAAGGGCTGTGGTGTCAAAACATGAATGACTTGCAACATGGCAATTCAAGACAAGTCTGAACTCAATTTGAAACAATTTTGAAAAGTGTTTTGTTGAATGTGAAATCCCTTTGTATCGGTATCGTTAACAATCCCCTAATATTGTTATCGTTCGGGCCCTATGTACAACTCATAAACATCTCGTCTCTAAGGTCTGTCAAAGCACTTTACACGTCAACAAACCATTCACCGCTTACACTTATACATGTGCACTTATACAGGAGCACTTTGGAAAATGTTTTAAATGTTCTATAGGAAAAAGGTAGATTGGAAAGTGGCTCTCATACGTTCATCACAGTGTCAGAGAAGTCTGTGAAAGGTGGCGTTGTCACGGAAACCCACAAATGATTTGAAACCAGGAAGGATTATGATGTCAAAAATGTCAAAGTAATATGGAACCGCGGGTTTCAGGTGACATTACAGCGTTCTAAAGGCCTATAATGTTTTATAGAGGTGGAGATGTGTCCCGGTTCCCCGTCCCACTGCTCCTTAAGGGTTGTCCCAGTGGCATCGAAGGATGGGTCAAATGCAAAGGACAAATTTCCCTACTGGGACAGTAAAGTACACAAACACATTTTTTTTTGTCTTGTACAGAGAAATCATGGACCCAGTCAATGATGTTAATGATCATTTTTGTGATTCATAAATGTTCTTTTTAGATACGACTTGTGAAAGTGTAATGCCATCATCACATTCCAGAACCTGAAAACAACCATTAAAAGTAAACATTTCAAAGTGATTTTTGTGAAGTTTAAACCCAACAAGAAACAAGCTTGATCAAAGGACAGTTTTTAAACAGTAAAAAGCAATAAAATATATGTTTGTATCGCTGTCCTGTTAGTGTTTGATGAATTTTAAATGTGGTACCTTTCAAATGTCTCAAAACAACCATCTGTATTAGACATTGCATGTCAAAATACGACGTGATACTTACATAGTAGATTCTTGCATAAACAGTGACCGCACTTTTTCACAAGTGGTGGTGGTTATGATTACACTGGAGATTAAATGTCATAGATGTGTTTAGTCACACATAGCCATATCGTTTTATCAAATGTAACCCTCAATGACTGGCCATTGCCCTTTGTTATCTCATCTCTACATTTTTCAAAGCATAAATGCCAACAGGTGTGGCAAACCTCTGAATTGATCATTGTGTCTCGACAAAATGAATATGCTGTAGAGATTGATTGTGGCGCTACATGGTCCCATTAGTCACGCTCTCCAATAGAGAGCCTTTTAAAGACTGGAGCTGTGTAAACTCCCCAAGTGCGAGCAACTCAAACGACTCACTGTCTCAACAAGACTCAGAGGACAGAAGATCATTAACAATATCAAACAAAAGGATAGTAAGGTTGGGGAAGGAAGATACAGGAAGAACGCAGTTAAACTAAAAGTAGGTCTAGAGAAAATAAATGCATCACGACACCACAACTGCTTTTGTAGTAGTATTGTTGTAATTTACATCCTGGTATTTCAGCAGTAGAAGGATAGATTTCGTGATTGACAAACTGATCAGGGCAGCAATCGATGAAGTCATTGGGCCCGATCTTCCACCTGGCACAAGAAAACAGTGTTGCACAAGACAAAATTGGTTAACTTGCATACAAACAACGGTGCACCAGTGTTTGCCGGTAGCCTGAGGGAGTCGCTTAGGGAAAAAAGGGGTCAGCTGAGGGGTGGTGTGCTACAAGCAGCACTGCCTACAACAAGCTTGCTGCATTCCCTTCGCTCTTCTCTTACATTAACATTGTGCCCATGTTATGCTATTTCTCCCACTGTCCATGTCTCAAGAGAAAGAGACAGTATATGGACGGTCCCGCTCTAGTCTTAAAGAGCATGGGGCAAACTCCATGCCGCAGAAACCTGATCAAAACACCAGCATGTGCGAATCTCCCCACCACCGGCTGTACCCACAGTAGCTGAAAGATCTGTCAGAGTCTGGTAGGAGGTAAAGCAATTGGAGAGGGGTCATTGCTGTGCATAACATCGCCATGGGACTGTCTGCCCCTGTCCAGCTCACTTATTACTACGCCAGATATGAAGCTGAAGATAGCCCTGAGGGCCTTGGGAATACCTAGGACATGCTGGTTGGCATGGGAAGGCCTTGGCGTTCCCGTGTAGGAGCTGGAGGAAGTGTTCAAGCCTCCATGGCCAGGTAAATTGAAGAAAATACATGGATGGCAGTGGTAGAGTAATCCCATTGGTTGATGGGCAATAATTCAAGAAGTAAAGCATTGCAGCATTGACAGCTGTAATGAGTATTGTAAACTGTGTTCCTCTATCAATAATGGAGAAACATGTTGAATGCTGAATATTTCTTGTCCTTCATTATTTTCCCTTAGAGACTCTAAAGCCCCTTTCACCCCTGGTGCCAGATTCCAATTTCACTTTAAGTCATGTCAAGAGCTCAAATATATCCCTGGCTTTAGCTGAGGTCTGATCCGCTGAGGTGGGAGCAAGCTTAAGCCTATAGGATTTACTGTATGTTCTATTAGCTTCATATGTGCTCATAGTGAAACTTCACACTCATTTTGCCCCGCAGAATAAGCCATTTGGGTCGATATCAGATTTGAGAGACTTTGTAGCTAATTCTGGTTTGAAGAAAGGAACGTATTTTCCCATATCAAAGATCAGACCCACCATGTTGTTGGATAGAGAATAAATGGGGGGAACTCTGGTCTGCTTTGGTAAGATGTGGCTGCGTGCATGTGAATGTTTTGTCCAATAGATCGATATGTCCCATGGCACTTAAGCGTCTGTGTTAAATAAGGCTGCAAAAGGTCTGCTCCCCTCCCAGAGTTTACTGTTTATGTATCAGCTCATCTCAAATCATAACTTTTGACAAACTAGCCCCACCTGACCCGAGGTTAGGGAAGCAAATGTCAAACACACAACATGAAGGCCAAAGAAAATGCTACAAAACCCGGCAAGGCAAAAATGTTTAACCAAGTACTCTCCACTCAACCATTTACATGACAAATGTGTATTCAGATACTAGAAATACTACTCTTTTCTGTCTGCACTCATTCGCATACCTAACTTATTTTTTGTGCTCAGACACAGAGGCAGCTTCCTTCTTGGCAATGTTTCACAAGGCTCTTTTCCTCCATTGGTACCACAGTAGTAGCATCACTGGAAAGCGTGTGCGAACATTATTTCTGGTTGATCCTACAAGACACTTAAGATTAGAAATATTGTACGTCACACATACAGTATATGTTATTTAATACAAACAAGTCGTCACACAGCATATATACTTTGTTTACTTACAGTACCGGCAAACAGTTTGGAAACACTTTTAATGTATCCGCTTTTCTTTATTTTCTACACTATTTACTTGTGTTACAGGTTTACAGGTGTGATTCTCATTCAAGGCGTTAAACTATGAATGAACACGTGGAATAATGTTGGAAAAACAAAAAAAGGGTGAAATAATTCAAAATATGTTTTAAACTATGGTCGTTCGATATCTGAAATGATTTAAAGCATTACTAAGAATCTCATGCTCCTAGTGGCCATAAGCACCACTGCAGGTGTCGTAGCATGTTGCAGTTTTTTTACTCATTAATTGTCCGTGAGAGCAAATACTACGCTGACAGAAAAGATCAAGGGAGAGAGGGATATTGTACATCCAATTACACAATGGAGGTACATTTTTTTCACTCAAACTTGGTTGTAAATACTGTTTAAGTGGTGCTAGCCCGCAGTTAGCTTTGCCCGTTAGCCTGTTAGCTTCTTTTTCGTGATTCCATTAGTGTGTATTGGTGGCTCCTACCCGGAGGCAGGAAAGTTTAAATTGTGGTTTTCTGGCCAGAGACACCGGGGGAGATGGAAGACCCCCCCCCCAATCATCCCATTAACAGTTGTATAACCCCCAGAGGGACTACGGAAAGGATTTATTAAAGTAAACAAGTTACTTAGTGCTGCTCTAACAGTCTTTGAGGTTAAAACCATTTCTCGTGACTACATCGTGAAGCCCACTGAGAAAATGTCAAAAGTGTGCAAAGCAGTAATCAAAGCAAAAGGCGGCTATTTTGAAGAATTATTTAAACTTTTTATTAATACATAATTCCATACGTGTTGATTCATAAATCAGTGCCTTCAGTGCGAGTCTACAAAAAGTTCCAAATGCATTTGACAACATTCAGCTGCTATGACCTGCACAGTTCAAATGCACTGCAGAGCTCCCCAATGAAATGAGCTTTTTGAATCTTCCAGGCAACGGAAATAAGAGTCTCCACTGATTTGCTCTAAAGAAACAAATATGCTAAACAATATAGCAACCTTTTATTATTGCAATAACAAAAGTGCATGCTATAAATATTAATGCATGAAACCCATATTATATTCCCATAAAGCCCTAACCATATAAATCTGTTTTAAGTCTTAACATAAACATACATCTGCATCTAATTTATACCAGAGGGTCCACCATTAGCATCCCTTTGATCTTAAACAGTATTTGTTTAAGAAAATGCCTTCAAAGTAATTTTGTTTTAGGACATGCAATACTTAAAGACACAGTGTGGCACATTCCAAGGTTTGTTGCAATAACAGCAACTAAACATTCAAAGCATAAACCAGTCATAAATGCCAAAAGTGCCCAATGATAAACTAGTCACCAACCAAGCTGTTTTCTGCCTTGAGTTATCAAAATAAAGTGTCTGAAAGTAGATTAGATGTACTATATACCAAAGCAAGCAGACAACATCACCATGGAGACGAGCTTGTGATGTCCCGCCCCCAACGTAACAAGTCAGGTCTGAGAGGAGGCGATGAATCCTGTATGTCACGGTATGTCTTTAATTCATTTTAACGGTTTGTTCTGTGTTCTGCTTACGTGTGCCACGAGCTCGACATGTGATTGAAAACTGTAAGCATTTGGCGACCTCACAGCAAGGTTTCAGGTTGAATTCCCTTGGCTTTCTGTGTGGTTTACGTAGTCTTGATTTCTTGGGTGCTTTTACCTCATAGTTTCTTGGTTAAGTAGTTTGTTCAGAAATGAGTCCATAAACAGTGCGATGTACTAACAATGCCAAATGACACACTTTATTTGACCATAAAAATGTTTTTTACAGGTCAGCTAAAACATTCACACTTGCTAGAGCTATTTATCGTCTCCTCTCTTCAGTGCCGTTAACGTGGACGAAGCGCCATCCGGGCCCGAGGTCAGACAGTGTAAGTTTTCCCGCCGATATCACAGCTCGTCCGCGCATAGTTCAACAGATTAGAACACCGTGTCTCTTATTTCTTTGACATTAATTCCTGCTGAAATAGTCTGTTGGGCAAAACGCCAGACTCCCCGTGAAGAGAGAGTCCGACATCTACCCCTGCACGGTACGGGGGTATGAGGGTCCAGGAAGGAACACATCCATTACAACAGCAAACAGAAACATTTGACAAACAAAGGGCTACACCTCATATGTGTTTTGGCACCTGTTTTTGCGCTTGTCTGAGCCAAAGGTGGGACTGAATCTATTCTGCCTTTTTTTTATTTTATTTTTATTCTTTCTAAAAATAACACTTTTAACTGGAAGCAATCATGAGCGGGGGGGTTGTTTGAATTGTATGTCTGCCTTTACAGTGCCCACACACAAACAAACATGCCTGACCCCGTGGACACAGCTCCACAGAATGTCCTTTTATGCACCGCCTACACATCTGAACATTTTGTCCCGCCATTCACATGTGTAATACAGTCCTGGGAGAGATCCTGTCGGTTTAGTTCTCCTTCAAAATGCATTTCATATCAAGGTTTTCAAGTCAGAAGATTCAAAAGATTGGCTTGAGAGGAAGGTAGAGAAGCCACTGATGAACAAAAGTGGAGGTTAAAGATTCAACCTGCCCAAATCAAGACCAAAGAAGCATGATGATGGGCAGGAGACACACCTCAGGCACCTCATTATTTAACTTAGAGTAAACTACCAACCAGAAGTAAACAGCTGAGGATGAGAAGCCAAGTGTGTCCCAGTCCAAAACAACCCAGCACACATGATGACTCTAAAACCTGTCCTTCAGTGGAAAACCCCTGTGCGGCTGAGAGTTTACTCAAACAAAATGCATTTCCTTGTGTTTCATTGACATGAGAAGTACATTGAGAAATACACTGGTTACAATTTCAGCTGCCTGTCTCATCTTGCACAGGAAAATCTTTAGTTCCTCTTTATCTCAATGAACAATGGCAGGAGCAGGTGTCCTTTCCAGCATTATACTATTGTCAGATTGATTTTTTTTTTTTTTTTCTTTCTCTGAGAAAATTGTTAGTTCCCTATCACATCATGAAGCAGCCTCTTTAGTTTTGCACAAAAGGAGCTTTGTGAAGTATACGCCACTGCTACTTGGACTATATTGATTCAGCCAAAGATGGTAATTTCACTGCCATGGTGAAAGGAGAGCGCTGCATGCTCACTGTTGAGTGAATACAGGAAAAAATCACTCCGCTACAACGCTACCCTCGCACTCCACCTCTCTCCTCTCTCTCTCTCTCTCTCTCTGCCCCTCTTTCTCTCCCCATTTTTATTTCTCTCTCACGCTGTGCCTGTCTGTGCCGGGCTACCCATCAGTGCGTCTCCTTCTGAGAAGCAACGATAAACGGTGCCGCACCAGCTCGTCTTGCTTGAGAAGGGATGGTACCGACAGAGGAGCTAGTTTCATCCACACAACAATTTGGACTTCATGAACTCTGAGTCAGACTTTGTAACACTGAGCTTTCCCTTTTCAAACCCTTTTTAATATAAGCTTCATACCCAATACCCAAAGTTATATGAGTACATGTCATTCTGCCATCTGTTTTGAATAATATTTAAATATGGCAGAAGTCAAGTCTAAACCAGTCCCATGTTCACCCTGCTTCACTTCTTCATCTGGCAAAGCTAAACACACGCACCAAAAAACCTGCACTGCATTGATTCACACAAACAACTGTAATTCTGACGGCGAGAAACAAGTTGGGCCAGCAGATCATTTAAAAACCTCTTTTAAAACCTTTTTATGGTTTGAAAAAATATCCAGGTAGAGCAGCTTTGAAAGGCGTCAAATTCCTTCAAAATTCGTCACACTTCTGACTTTCGTTGCCACAGCTGCCACCCAATCTTTGCCAAACAGCGTATTTTTCCTCTTGCATAGATGGGAAAGTCAACTGGCCACCCACTGTCCTGTGCATACGCTGCCTCAGGCCAAAAGTAGATGGTATAAGGCAAATCCAGATCAAGATAAAGAAAAGAAAGCAAGTTCTTATCAAAAAGGCCATAGCTACACTTAACCTCCACTATCTTCATGCACAGGTGCACAAATATCCGTAAATATTTGTTTATGGCAAGCACAAAAGCCTATGTAGGTTGTAAATGATATGAACGCTATAGAGCCAGTGTTCAACCTTGCACTGCTGAGGAGAGTAAAGAAGTTGCTGAACCGCACTGTATTGTAGATATGTGTGTCTTGCTTGAGCACATGTCTGAAAGAATTTCCCTGAGACAAACTCAAACATATTCTGTGGGGTGAAAATGATCTGCCAAAGTATGTGTATAAAGGAGGCAAAGAAATCGGCTGCACTTAGACACCAGCTGAACAAACTCCAACTCTCACAAAGGCAACTTGACATGTTGACTTTCATTCAGTGTGAAGCTGAGGACTGGAAACTACTGCTCAAGATGGAAGAGGGAAAAGTATGGATCTGTAGACATTTGTATATATCTTTATATATCTTATATTTGTATTTTAATGGTTTTATTGTGAGTCATGAAATATTTTAAGATAATTTTTTAAACTGAAAATCCATCTCCAGATGTGGAACTAGGCTAATGGCCCTAGCTGGAGGATCAACCTATTGTACATGTTTTTAATGGATCCAAACACGTCGAGAACATGTAAAATCCACACAGAAAAGGCCCCGTCTAGTTGAGAATCTTGCTGTGAGGCATGAGCGCTAACCACCGTGCCGCCCTCACTGTACCTGTTGACTCAGAGTTTAGAGTTAGAAAAGCATATGTGAACCTATTTAGGCCAAACAGGTTTTTAACAATAGTTTAGTTGCTTTTGTGAGAACAACATATAACTTGGAATGTTCCTCAGTGTGTCTTTAAATATTATAGTCAGAGTTTGTGTCTGTGTTTAAGCAGCGCTGATTGGATAGTCAAAGAAGCACACATTCCTGTTATCGATACTAACCTTTTTGTATCTTTGTACTTTTTCTGAACACCATGAAGACCCTAACCAGGGACGGGGACATTTTTTAACAGATGGTATTTTTATCGTTTATAAAGAATCTTCACAGGACTCTTTGGGAGAAAAACTATCATTGAGATTTCCTTTTCCAGTGTTCAAACCGGTTCATGCTGTTAACTTAGTTTCGTTGCACAATTGCAAGCATTGTTTTGTAACAACAAAGCTGAATGTAGAAACTCACCAAAGCCATGGCTTTCTACTGTAACATGTGGATCCAGTGTTTCAAAACCAAACATTTTCTGACTATTCATTCTTAAAATCAACATTTAAATGAATATATCCAGCAAATACAGAATTAGCAAACATATGGGACAGTAGGAGAGATTGTGTAAACATGGTGTGTGTGTGAATGATGGTTGTCCGAGTTATAGGTGCACAATAAAGCAGCACCCCCTCTGTAAGTCTACCATAACTTTAGGTGCCACCACCAAATGTGGGCAGTGAAAGAATTAAGCATAACATTGTAAAACAAGAAAAGTGTATAAAACAGACTTTGAATCGATGAATATAAGTGTGTTGCGTGACTATAGCTTACGCTGCAGTAGATATGTCCTACTGCACAAATGACATCACCGCTTCTCACTTTTTATGATTTGCCTGTTTTCCATGCTTTACACAGATGAGATCACTGCAGCCATTTCACTCCAGCTGTTTTGGACATCTGGATCTGGGAGACATTCTCTGCTTTTGGCCAGAGGTAAAGAATAAAAAAACCCTCTGAAGCAGCTGCACCATATCAGCCCTTCCACTTGTGCAAGGACATGAGCTACGGTTAATTACCTTAAAGCTGCAGGAGATTGACCACAAATGTCTGTCGGTTTGCTGCAAATGTATCTCAATCAGCTGGGTCCAATGAGTGAAAACCTGATCACCCACAACAATATGGTTTGGGGCTTTTCAATACGGCGCCAGACAGGAAAGTCTACTATTGCACTCTGGTGCCATCTAGTGGTTCAATGTACACATTGCATATTAGATGGAGCTCAGCTTTTGGTAATGTTTCTTGACTGGGGTGTTTCAAGAAGCCATGGGTTTCCCTGACCTGAATGAGTATTTGGACTTCCTACTTTATTCTTTATATAATGTGGCATGAACTTATTTTATACTACAATGACCAGTTACGAAAACAAAAGTACACTTCATCTGTCTATACAGTTAGTTGGTTAGTTAGTTAGACAAACAAAAATGTTTCGTGGGCAATTTCTAATGGTCGCACAATTTGGAGAAACAGATGCAATGGAGAAAAGAGCTATTGGTGTAATTTGCCAATATATTGGCTATTGCTGAAATGCAGTTGTCGTCCCTCATCCACAGGAATACGCCTCCTAGTCCTAGAGGTGAATTAAATGTTTACTTAGCCTGTATATATAAGACTATTGGCCTAGTAGCTATGTAACCCCTGAAGCTACAACTGAAGCACGTCTGTCATAAATTGATTTGATCTAACAAAGGCTGGTAATTACAAGTTACAACAAACTGAAACTATGTGATTGGAATGACACCTGTTAACGAAAGACAAACGATGATTCACAATGGCAAAAGGATAATTAGGCTATTATCATTAGGCTATTATTAGTATTATTATTTTATTTATAGCAGCTCAGCTTTGCAAAAGTACCTCCGTTTTCCTGCTTCACAGTTAAGGTAATAGTTCATCGTTCCTTCTTGCGTCTGAAGACGTGCACGCGCCATGCCTTTCTCGTCTGGTTGTAGCGCTGCCGGGCAAACAGCACTGGACAGATGCCAGCTCTGTCTGTCTGCCACGTCTGTCACCATCATCATGAGCGCCGTTTGACCTGTTTCTTGTTTTCGTTACGCATCTGTCCATGTGAAGGACACTACTTCCTTATTGTAACACTTTTATAAACAGTGTATTTATTCTTCAAAGGATGGCCCGATAACTCAACTCGCAGGCGCTCATAAAACCTGTTCAGAAATAGTGACCTGCGGCGCATTTACGCACAGCTGTACTGCCCAGAAATATTCCCAGGTCTAACAGGTAGCCAATGGTTGTCAGAGCCAGTGGCAGAAAAACAAATGGGAAGCACAAGTGGAAGCGAAAAGGTGATGAAAGCGGTACCTCTGGGTTTTTTTCTCGCCCTCATAGGGAAATTTGATGGAGACATGTCTGCACTTTATAAAAAAGACTTCAATCACTGTTTGCCATTTGATCTATGCGGTTACAGAGGTAAGATTGCTGTCTTTGTTCAATATGATATTAGCACTAATAACACATAGGACTAGTATTGTGTTGATGACTTTGTGACTAAAGAATGGGAAGTTTATTATGATTAAGATAATTATTTATTTATCTATTATAATTATTATTGAACCCCCAAAAATTGTCAAGGTATGTACGTGTATTATAATGTGTTTTTTTGTGTGCTTTCTTCAAACGTATCAATGACATAGAAGTGTATTGTTGTTGGCCATTCTAAGAGCTCGGCACTGGAAGATATTTTGGATAACTATTGTCTTAACTTATATGACCGATGAAAATACTCTCCCGAACACTTGTTGTGAACTATACAACAAAGTGTCTAACTACCTGGGGAGGGATATAACATCTACAAAAGGATGGCAGCCAAGTAAATTGTGTAATTGTTAATTGTTTTAGATCTTGCTGATTTACAAGATGATGCTCCTCTTTCTCAACCTGTGGTCAATCCTCCAACTCGCCAGTCAAAACCCTACAAACTACTGGACCCTGAAGCCCAATGGTAGGTCTTTGTGCGGTACACGCTTAACTGACTGAATATCCTGTAGCGCTATAATAATAATAATAAACTGCTTGTGTCCAGTTTTGGTTCTGGAGGTGACCGGAGAAGTGGGCCGGCATCCCCTGACCTGCCTCCACTCTGTTATGAGCACAGAGGACAAGGGCCGCGGGATCTTCTGGAGAAAAGATGGGGTCAAAGTCGCATCGACGGGAAACACACACTTTGTGGAGTTAAGTGAGAGCTTTGGGGGAGGAAACTACAGCTGCCACAGTGAAGATGGATCTCTGCTCAATCACACGGAGGTGCTGATCCATGAGGACGTTACCCAGAGGAAGAAGATCCTGCTGCAAGACGGCGACGGTATGGCTGTTACCAGCGCTTGACATTCACTTATTTTCTCACTGGCCGCTGTTGCCTTTTTCAAATGTTAGCAATAGCCATATTTTTGCTTATTTTAGTACAAAAATCCAGAGTTGCTTTAATGTTGGGGTCTAGAGCAGGTGTACCATATTTCATTTTTATTCTGTGTGCAAAATCAGATCTACAATTGAAAAGACCTTTGTGAAAGAGTAACTGGCAAAATAGAATTTGGTTTGTTGGCTATGTTAACGTAAAAATTGTGTTAAATTGTGGCAGATATAATATATAATATCTGAAACTGTGTCCTGTGTTTCAAGATTACTTAAAGTGCTCTGCTGCGAACTACAGTGGCGAATTTCACTGCTCATGGAAGTGGCATCCCAATCGTGTTGGAAAAGTGGCTTTAATCAAGGCCCAACGGTGAGATAACAGTGCTCTGTCTAATGTATTCAATCACTGACTGTTAATGTGATGTGAAACACAGTAGTAGTAACACAGTCTGAGCAGGAATGTGCAGGTTAATGTTCCTGCAAGTTAAACAAACGTCTTGATTTTACATTTTCTCATCAGAAATAATTGACACAAAGATAAGATAAGCCTTTATTGATCTCACAATGGAGAAATCCACTTGTTGCATCAGCTCTCAAGAACAAATATTCAGGAAAATGTGCAAATATGACATGTGAAATAATATGCAATTCACAAGCTAGTGTTAGTTATCTGTAATTTGTGCCATGTCATAACAAAAAGGAAAATATAAATAAACAAAGAAACATGACACAGAGTCATGGGACAGTTTTCTAGCGTCTAAAAACGTATCTGTTATTAGTTGTGTTTCGGTGGTTACTGCCCACAAAGTGATGTCAATGAGAACCGTCTTTACACAGACATTTTAGCTTTCATTCATACATGCTGTGGCACAAAACTTCACACATTCGCACACCCTGACAGTCTTATCGTCCGCCTCTGCCTTCTAGTTCCCGCATTCCGACTGACAGCCACGACTTGCACTGCGCTGAGGTCTCTGACGGACAGTGGACCTGCCTTTCCAGTCAGAGCAACATGAGCTGCTCCGTGGACGTCGGTCGACAGAGCATCACCTGCCTGGACGCACTGCACTGCCCCTACGCAGAGGAGGCCCAGTTCATCCGCATCTCTGTCTATCTGAGCAATGACTTCCTCGTGGAGAACTACTCAAAACACTTTTATCTGTCAGAGATCGGTGAGGCAGATCCCCTCAGTGCTTTGTTTTTTCTCACTGAACTTTTATCTCAGTTGTATTTCTGTGTGCTTTCCTCAGTGAAACCGGACAAAGTGCAGATTAGTAAAGTGAACAGAACAGCCATAGAGTGGACGTATCCGAGCTCCTGGGCCAGCCCGCACTCCTATTTTCCTCTCACTTTTCAAATCGTCCAGTTCTCACAAGGAAAAGTCACATGTGATGTCATAAAAGAGGAAAAGGTAAGGCAACATCATCCGCTTTGATTCTGTCTCTTCTTTCTTTCTTTTTCCTTAATGTTGGCTAAAAGGAACCTGGGTTGAGCTGTGAGGGCACACGCACAGGTTTCACTATGGAGAATTTGAAAGCTCAGAACCTCCTGCAACTGTGGGGCTAGTTCTCCTTTCTGATTGGATAATTGCCATCATAAAACTTTTCACATCATAAAAAATGGTTTTATAACTGTGAATACATCCACATATTTGATTTGAACTCTTTATCTATGGACACGGATAGATCAGGTTTACAGTGCCTCTCCAAAGTACTCATACACCTTGAACTTTTGCACATTTTGTCATGTTTACAACCATAAACATAAAGATTGTGTTTGGAATTTTTTTTTACTGAAAGTTCACACACAAGTAACAACTGTGGAGTGAAAACAAAATGATACATGATTCTGTTATTTTTCAAAAAATAGAAAAGTGAAAAGTGCAGCATTTTTCTGAGTGCATTAAATTGCCTTTATAACATTCCTCATGACTGCAGAATGTTCACACCTTGCCCTAACCATTAAATAGAGGCACCTATGCGTAATCTCAGTATGATTACAGCTGTTCTTTTAGGCCCTCAGAGCTATGGTCGGAGTGTGTTGGTCACTAAACGACATCATGAAGGCCAAGGAGCACCCGAGAGGTCAGGGACAAAGTTGTGGAGAAGTTTAATGCAGCGTTAAGTTATACAAAGATTTCCCAAGATATGAACATCTCTCAGAGCACTGTTCAATCCATCATTCGGAAATGGAAAGAGCATAGCGCCACTGCAAGCTTACCAAGACACGGCCGTCCACCTAAACTAACAGACTGAACAAGGAGAGCACTGGCAAGAAATACAACCAAGTGCCCCAAGATTACTCTGGAGGAGCTGTGAAGTCCTGCCGCTGAGCTGGGGGAATCTCTACATGGGACAACTATAAGTCGTACCCTACACAAATCTGGCCTTCATGGACGAGTGGCAAAAAGAAATCCATTATTGAAAGGAGGCCATAAGAAATCCTGTTTGAAGTGTAGGCAACAAGGACTGTGTCATAGAATAGAATAGAATAGAATAGAATAGAATAGAATAGAATAGAATAGAATAGAATAGAATAGAATAGAATAGAATAGAAGAACTTTACATGCACAAGAACTAAATGAATAATGTCAATTTTAAAATCCACATCAGCAGCAAATTCACCTCATGAACAGAATGGAACAAACTGAGCGACATTAGGAGTTACAATTTATTCATCTCCCTGATGGCACAGGGCACAAAGGAATCCCTGTGCACATTGTTCTTGGCACAAGGAAGTCTGTATCTCTGCCCTGATAGAAGGAGACCAAAGTGGATGGCTCTCGTCGTGATCATATGACGATGCGCTGCTTTACTGTGATGCTGAGACACATTAGTTTGGTGTCGGCCTGTGATATAAGTGGTCAAACCAAGACACTATGTTCAATATCAGTACACTCCCAATTAAGGACTGACAAACCCTTGTTAAGATGTGCTCACTGACTTCAAAACCTCTCTGCTGACGCAACAGGAAAAAACCTTTGCTGTGCTTTCTTGTAAATACAGTCAACATGCTCAGAAAAGGTGAAAGAATTCTCCAAAATTGTTCCTAAATACTTGTATGAGTTCACTTGCTCTAGCTGAAATGGTTCAAAAAGTGGATTTGACGGCTCCAGTTTATTTTGGCTGGTGAAGCACATTTCTTTAGTCTTATTTACCTTTAGCTGGAGATGACTGTCCTCAAACCACCTCATGAGCGCGATTGTTGAGTTTACATAGTGAGACATGCGACCAAGGCCATATCATCAGCATATTTGATCAATGTTGAATGTTCGGTGTCATATCTTATTTCATTTGTGTGGATTGAAAACAACAAAGGTCCAGCAACAGAGCTTGTCTAACTTAAACCGTTTTTTATTTTTTTATTTTATTTTTTAGATGAAAACCGTGAACTGCATTGACAACTGTTGGTTTAGGATTAAAAGCAGCACGAAGGCGGTCTGTGTCAGAGCGAAGGATGCACTGTCCGATGCAGGGTGGAGCGAGTGGACCCCCGTCAGAATCAAGTCAGTGCTGATACTACTTCTGCTACTTTGGGCCCGAAGTGGTTTCTGAATTTCTTGCATAATGTTTTAAATATAGTTTTTTTTTTTTAGACAAAAGCAGAAAAAGACGAACAGGAGTTGAAGCCGGCACCTCTTAACCTCTCTGTGAAAGAGCAAGGGCACTTATTTATTTTCCTTTTATTGTACACTGCTCAAAAATCATAAAGGAAACGCTTGAACATACATTGTGTTGTTCAAGTGTTCCCTGTATTTTTTGAGCAGTATATTTTGTGGCTATTTATAAACTTTTGCAATATTTCTTACAATATTAACTTATACACATATTTATTTGATTAATGTTGTTACACTTTAATGAATGAAATGAGAAAAGTCACGGTACTGTATGTAAAAAGAATTAAATCATGCATATTTTGCCATTTGACAGTTTCTTTACACTACATCAATGAGAGTGTCTTGCACACGGTAAACAAAAGTCAAATCAAGAAATGAAACCTGGTTGGCTTTTGTGTTGGCTAATGTTGACTATTCCTCACAATTACTTTATGTTTTACTCTTTCCAAAGGTTATGGTCGAGACTTGTCGGCTCCCCATGTTTGCCACTTCCTGATTCACTTTTGTCCTAATCATTCCAGGCATGTAAGACATTCACACACATCTTTAGAAGAAGATCTTGCTCATCAGGGAACTTTAGTAGAAAAAAAAAAAAAAAACAGAACTCTTAAATTAAGTTCCTCAAAAGTTAATAGTTAAACAGCCTTATATAATTTGATGCTTCTCTATTTTTAAATGTTCAAAAAATCCCCATCAATCAACCGGCTAGTTAAACCTTTGTCTGCTTACATTGTGGTCAACCAAGTCTTCAATTCTTCTGGATGTAAAAGCAGAAGTGGCTGACCTAAACATTGTGACCATTTTTTTTTTACATTCAAGCCTTGACCTTTGCGTTTGAGGAAATATTAGTCATCAGTCGGTTATGTTACCACACATGAAGTCATACAATCAAAGTCATGTTGAATCTAATAAAGAGAAACCTCTGCTTTTCCCGAAGACACATGCTTTAGTTCGACATTTGTGTGAAGGAAAGTATCAAGAAAGAGTCGGCAACCTTTGGAGTAATTTGAGTCACACAGTTGTTCTTTCGTGGGACTTTTCCCCCTGGGGTCAGCAGAGCAAGTCATGTGCATCCAGCAGCGTATTGATTCAGATACTGTTGCATGTGGACGTTTTTAGACCCCATTGCCCATCACTACAACCAACCACAACAATTGCAATGTTTTTCAATGGGTGTTTTTAACCTCTCAACTCCCACCTCAACTGAGCACATTTTCTCCAGTTTGGCATAACCCAAATCTAAAAACTAAGAAAACCCCCCCAGCAAAATAGAGGCAAAAATGAGGATGACAACGCAACAAAAATCAACCAAAAAGTGACACAAATATCTGATAAAAATAAGTCAAAAAAGCAACCAAAAAGAGACAAAAAAAGGCCTTAGCTTTTAAGTGAGGCATTATTACACTGCTGTACTTCTGGCCAGAAGATTTTAGATTTGGGTAACGCTGAGCTGGAGAAAATGCGCTCGGTTCAGGCAGGGGAGTAAGAGTTTTTTTTTTTTTTTTACTTTTTAGGGTTAAAACTAGGTCATAGGTCGCCGCCTCTACAATGACTCCATGATGACATCAAAAATATAATATAAAAAAGCTGCATTGACAGTGAGAAAAATATCAGATTAATTTGTTAAAAGAAAAACAATTTATAACTTAGCCTATAGGCCTATTTGACAACTTTTTTTTTTAGATGAGTAAATGCTTTGGCTACTCTACCACCTGGCATTACTACTTCAGTGGCCTCTTTTTCCACTATTGAACCACTCCTGCATTTCAGTCTGAACTCTTACTTTTTACGTATAGACCTTCAGCTGAATATTTACAGCACCGCTCTCATAAATCTCTGACCTTGTCCCACCTCCACGTTGACCATGTTAATTAGGAGGCTGGAAATCAGCGGCAGGACAGATGGCTCGCGCTGTTATTTTGCGTGCTTAGTTCCTCACTACAGCCCTGGCATAAAAAAATTACTCACACGTTTAATATCGCTTTACGGACGCTAGATGGCAACATTGCTCCAGATTCTTAAATCCCGACTGTGCGAGTGGCGCGTTTCTGTCACCTGAAGGGGAAGAGGTCGCCGGCAACATGGCAAATCTCAGAAAAAGTTTTAATAAATGCAAATAGGAGGAAAAAACAAAACAAAACAATGATGGTTCTTAATACATGTATCTACGCAACACCCCCTCCCCTCTCCATTTGACGATTACGCAGATGCAAAACATGTGGAGCCATCTCTCTGATAAACTACATTATGTTCACTTGTGTGTGCGTGTGCCTGTGTTTTTTTTAAAAAGCATTTTTATCCGTCCCCTTTCATGTCGACAAGAGAGCATATTGCCAGACATAAGGCCCATTCAACGAAGCACATGTCACGCTTTTAACAACTAGTCACTTATACGAGTCCTCCATTCAATCAGGCCATTATTATCATCGGACCTACCTTTTGATTTACGTGAACATCTGGTGGTTACAGGGGGCGAGAACACAACTGTCTTTTTTTTTTTTTTTTCTGATCACTTAACTTCACAAAAAATATCTATTGAGTTATAACGCAGCCTGAAGGGTTTAATAGCTCCCCCATATGTGAACACTTGAACTGGGGAAACGGAGCTGATTACATTCTTGTCCGCGCGTAATGTGGAGTTAGTAAATCACAGTATTTAACATGGCTGGATCCGCGGGCCCCGACGACATCTGTGTTTTTGGAAACGGCGATATTTGGGCTAACAGTGTGTGTGCGCGCGCGTGTGTATGTACTGTATGTGTGTTGATGCTGACCTGTGATATAAATATATTTCGCCCCATGGGGTCTCTCTGTGCGTGCGCGTGTGTGCGTGTGTGTGTGTGTCCGCTGGCCCCCTGAACATTCCGACCGAGACGGGTAGATCAACCATCCGGCCACAATCAAACAAAAGTGCTGAAGGATCGCTCCGGACGTGTGCGTAAAAGACAGTTCTCGTCTCACGTCGCTTTTTATTTGGTCACTGTTTGTTGTATCGTGCGCTCACGTGGTGGGGCCCGATCACATTTCTCCTCCCACGGCAGCAGCCATAGCTAAACATATATAGACAACAGTGAGATGATTGCGGGGGGGTTTGCATGTCTTTACCTCACCTTGACCGTTTAAGGCATTTATCAGTGCGTAATTGTTGCGTCTTGGTCTTAAACGGGTCTTCAATCTGGATCCAAATGGGGGGGGAAACATACATATAAATCTTATCATACAAAGCTGCAAAACATTTTAATTATATGAAAAAGGACTGAACCAGAGTTGAGCCAAACAAGTGACTAAATCAGGTCTAAATGAGGACTGATCAAAACTCCCAGCTCACCATATTGACATAAAGGAGGACCTATGTGTGGCTTTTGAATAATTATATCGGAATGTTGTATAGGCCTAAAGTGTCTCCTATAATTGCGTAATGCATTTCAAGTGTTTCCCGGAGTGTTTGATCACGCGGGCTAAAGCGTCGGTCCAAAGCGTGCGTAAATATTGTTGATAAAAATCTTAATTTTAAAATGTACGTCGCTGATAAAGAAAACAGCCCCCATTTCTGCCATTTCATTGTAATTAACCAAAACAGGGCTCTCGTGAACAGATGGCCCCCGTACAATTCAATTTGATTTAGAGAACCGGCTCCGTAATGATGGGGCAACAGTATGAGCGCTTCTGCAGACGTATAATAGACATATTCCGTGCATATGCGAAACCGGTGTTCCGTTTCACGCTTCTGTGAGCTTCATGCAAATGTTTTATTTATCTATTTTTTCTTCTCCTCCTCCTCTTCCTTCTCCTCCTCCTTCGTGTTGTTTGACAAAGTGCATTATTCGGGCAACGGGACAGCGCAGTTTAACCATAATCCTCATATTTATGTTGGATTCCACGCTGGAGTCCCGCAAGATTTCTGTAATGCATCTAATCACAGCTAGTTTCAGATCGCCGAGCTGTCGCAGAGAAGTGAATGGATGCCAGGCTTTTTTTTTTTTCTTTCCTTTTCTTCTGTACCCCTCCACTTTTGGTTATATCTGAAACTTTCTTGAGCTTCCTAATCTTGCCCTGATACTCCGGAATGAACACTTCGCCTGTTGTCATGTATGGGAATAATTTACCACTTTTTAAATGAACATGACTGATTTATAACAATGGAGATTTAAAGCGTAATGTCGGAGGAACACGCGTGCGTAAAGCTCAGATGTTTCCAAAGAGAGGCAGACGTTTTAAACTTTGCTATAAATATTTAACGACTTTACCTCTTTACTTTTCTCATGAGAACTATTAGACAAACTGCTCTTATATTTTAGACGCTTTAAACGATTTGTCATCGTTTGGAAAATTGGGCATGACATAAATTAATGACATGTCCCAACTATCTTTTTTTTAAATAATTATTCATTAACTACTGTTTTATTGAGTTGTACACCTTGACTCGAGTTGACTTTTTATGGAGATTTTAATTCAGTATCGGCAACAGTTAATGGCGTGAGATTTATGTTAGGGCATTACTCTGTGTGGACATATCAAAAGTGACATCATTGCGCGGACTCATCATTGGTTTTCTTTACACTAATAAAAAGTTGATATAATAAAATATGCTATTCATTGTGTATTCAAATATGCAGTAAATAAACAAAACAGCAACATACAAATAAATATTAAACTGTGTGGATTTTGTGCCAGCTCCCAGAACCACAGTGTATCCTTTTCAATAGGCAGCAGCTGCGCTATCCCTCTTTTCGGTCTCCTCGGGCAGGCAGAGCGCATTAAATAATGTCCGCTCCTAAATTGATGTTTCGCGGAAAGCAATAAAGTGATGAGCGCGTTAATTGCCGACTGCAAACATATGTAAGACAGGTCCGGGGCGGGACAAGCCGGGGCGAGCGTGCGTGGGACGAGGCGGGGACAGCAGCAGCAGCAGCAGCAGCAGCAGCAGCAGCAGCAGCAGCAGCAGGCAGCGCTGGTTTGGTGGGCAGCTGATTGTCCGCGTTATTAACTGTGTGTTTGTGAGAGAGGCGTTCCCATTTGGCCGCGCACGCCCCGCCCACCTCACCTACTAGTTTCTCCGCTGTTTGGCATCCCAGAGATGGTCCAAAGTGATTCCTCAAGGGGGAAGGAGGTTGTTTGGAAGCCCCGTAATGTAATTGAGCGATTCATTCATAAGAGTTTTTCGAAGCAGCCGGCGCAAAGGAGCGGCGCGTCTTATCCTCTCAGTGGACTGTTTGTTGCATTTTTTGTCACCTTGATCCGGAGGACTGAGCGCATCCTCTCATCTCGCTCTCATCAGCTTCACATCTTCCGCCCTTTGCCGCTTTTTCCGTCTTGTTCTCCTGCTGGAGCCGCTGACATGAAGCGCAGCTAACCCTGGATGCCGACAGCTCCTTTCCACATGTCGCGTCTTTTTTGTTTACTTTGAGCAACACACAACACACAGGCTGCGCTGCACCGCAACTTAAAGTGAAATAGACCACAGTACTTTGCTCCTGTGACAGCGCGATCAAACAGAGGAAGAGGAGGAAGAGGAAGGAGGCAGGGAACAAGGAAAGGAGGAGAGAGAGAGAGTGAGAGACTGTGCTAAGGTGCGTTTTGATGTTTGGCATCCACGACAGCATCCAGAGGAGTGGGAGTAGTATGAAAGAAGAGCCCATGGTGGCCGGGATGAACGCGGTTCGAACATGGATGCAGGGCGCCGGAGTGCTGGACGCCAACACAGCCGCCCAGAGGTGAGCCCGAGGCGGCCCCGTGCGCTCACAGATCCGTGGTGTTGTGCGTAAAAAGGGAAAAGTCGAGGCGAGACGCATGTGTTTCTTCCCACAGGAGTTTATGGATGATTCCCTCTGGCTTTGGCAAAATGTGGCACTATCTAAACACAACGTGCGCAAGAGTGGAAGGAAGCCACAAAGCACTTTTATACAATTGCTTTGGCGAACATTGGCGTTAATGTCTATGTGACATGAGGAATTTTAGCAATTACTTCTGTGGAGGGTCTTTTTAAAAGAAAAAAGTTTACATTTAATGCACGCGCAAAGCAGACATACATGAGCAACTTTAAAACTAGACTCTTTATTGAAGGATTAGCCACATAGACGAATACATTTCAATATTAATTAAATAGATGCGAACGGATTTTTATTTAATTGGATTTCCATAACAACTTTTATTAAGTGCCATATCCTCATCAATTTGCTTAGACTTATAACACATTCCAGACATTTCACAAATTGTTTTTAAGTCCTTTATTTACTTGGGCCCTCGTGGCACTTGTGTCCGCAGCGGCGTGGGTCTCGCGCGGGCACACTTCGAGAAGCAGCCGCCCTCCAACCTGCGCAAGTCCAACTTCTTCCACTTTGTCCTGGCGCTCTACGACAGGCAAGGCCAGCCCGTGGAGATCGAAAGAACGACATTTGTGGACTTTGTCGAGAAAGAAAAGGTGGGTGAGAGACAAAGCTTTACGCACATTAGATGACAGTTTAACACGGCCTGTTAAATCCCCCCTGATGAATTATCCAGACGCACAGCAGGGACCACGCTGCTGTTGAGATTTCCACCGTACTCTTTGCATATAATTGCTCCATATATTTCTCTTTTTACACGGTGCTCAGATGCCAGGTAAAGTTTTCCACCTAGCATCTGCTCCTCGCTACATTTGACTTTATTGTAATGACAGTTTGCACAGCGTGAAGCCGCGTCCTGCTGCTCTGCCAGTGTCAGACATTTGATTTTTAAATCAAACATCAATATCACTTTTGGAAATGCAATATGTATCAGCGCCTTTAACCGCGGCTAAATAAGTGTTTTATTTATATGCCCGGGCTGTGCTGATTAATATTAGAAAATCACATGTCCTTCCTCGCATGCACAGCGATCTGTGGGCTGCGCGATCTTTTATTAATAGTGGAAAATATAGTGGATTGAATTAGGACAACTATAGCCAATGCAAATGTTGTATACTATAGATTAAGCCTTTTTTAATGATGTCATTACCGTGGGCCTATTTTATTAATGGTAGAGATACACATAATAATGTTGACTACATAAAATAACAATTAATACGTTATAACAGCGTGTCGTGCTGCAGTAAAGCCATAGAAAAATCGCTATTAGTGTTTTATGTGCCATCGTTAATTATAATGTAAAATGTCTGCAGTGTTGTCCTCTGAGACCTTTATTTACGACACGGAGGCTGCTAAGCTGCGTAGCACTGGACCCGGCCTCATGAGACCAAGTTTAAAAGTTTAATTTCGTCCTGTTTTCTGACAGTCGCCACCGCTCGCTACATATTACCTCAAACCACTTTATTCAAGTTACAAATCAATGAGCGCTTTCTTTTCTTTTTTACAACCACCAAAACGAGCGATTTGATTTATTTACACTGAAAGAGCCATGCAGTGTGTCACCGGCCGATATAAAAATGTAAACTTACGGCGGAGCTCGCAGTTAAAGTCCCACAAAGGAGTTGATGACTGGGGCTGCCTGTGCGCGTTTTACCCTTGGTACTAAACCGTGCGTTTGGTTTAATTTTCATAGGAAACGACGGGGGAAAAGACTAACAATG